>NW_003314334.1:513228-515356 GCF_000143415.4 Selaginella moellendorffii
AGCAAGACCACCTGCAGCACGGAATGTTGAGGTTGAAGTCGAAGACTCACAAACTTATGAAGAACCAGCAATACGAACTATCACGAGACAACAATACAAGTCTCAGCAACCAGATAATCTGGAAGAACAAGATTACAAAGATGAACTGGAAATTATCCCAGAAACCAAATGGAAGAAAAGCAAGAAAATACTTAAAGCAATTCAAGCTGAATTGCAAGCACAAGATCTAGAAACAATCAAAGAACACGACAAACAATCAAACAATCAAGAAACAAAAAGTTTTACCCAAGAGGAGCTGGCACCTGTTCAGCAGAAAGAAAAGTTTCATGTGGAAGAGCAAGCTGAAGCAAGGTTGAAGCAAAACCTGGTGGAAGATGAACAGCCTGATCAGATTGAGCAACCAGCAGAAGAAGACAAAGACCTGCAGTGGATAAAGGAGTTTCAGACGCAGGAACTTGAGGTGGTGCTTCCGAAGTTTTGTGAGCAGACGGAGCAGAAGAAAAATTCAATGCCAGAGTTTGACGTGGAACAGGCAGTAGCTGGTCAAGCTGGCTTGGAGCAGAAAGCTGTTGTGAAGAAGAAAGAAGAAGATGTTAGACAACAAAGAGGTGTAGAAGTTCAGAACCTTGTGGAGCAGCCATCAAGAGGAGCCGTATACCCAGGCCAAAGTTTGCACTTGAAGGTGGCTGGTGTGAAGTTGGTGAAGAGACGAGGAAGTGTGTTTCTCAGGTTTTGGTGGGATAGAGGCAAGCTGGTTTCATCCTTTGTAGCTCTGTAGGAGTAGAGGAAGTAAGTAGTAAAGCAGCAAAACTGAAAGCCGTCCAAGAGAAGTCGTGGCTGTTTCAAGTCGGATGTTTAAAGTTTCGAGAAGAGGCGTTTGTGCAACTGATCTCGGGAAGAAGCTGGTCAAATTCAGATCACAAGACTTTGAGGAAGCAGCTCAAACTTATGAAGAGGAGGAAGAGGAGGAGGAACCGCATGAGGGAACAGCTACCCACGATGCAGCAATGGAGCAATGACTGCGGGACGCAGCACAAGGCAGTCGTGGGAGAGTGGAGAAGGGAGAAAAAAAAGACAAGCTCGAGGATTCAAGCTTAGGAAAGTAAACTTGAGAGGTTCAAGGTTAGGACTGTATTCCTAACCTTGACGTGAGCAGTAGAGACTATAAAAGTAGGACTTAGAATGTTTTTAGACTGATCCCTAATACAAAATACATTGCAATACATCGTCATTCTGCCTATCTCTTGGCTCTTCACAGCAATGTCTTACTTACCCATCGCCTTCAAGGGATCAAAGGCGTGGGACTAGCACCTTCAAGCACTTGTTCACAGTCCCAACTTGGCTTGGCACAAGCAGGTAAGTGCATTCTTCTTGTAGTGTAGTTTTAGATTTAGGGACTAGATAAGATTTGAAGCTCCTAGGAAAATCTCGTGTGGACGTTTCCTCCCAGTCCAGAGATTCCAGGAGTTTTCAACTGCTGACAATGAGTATATTATTATTGCTTCTGACTACTTGACTCGTTGGGTGGAAGTTGGTGCTCTTGCTAGCACCTCTGTAACAGCTATTGGATACTTCCTCCTCAATCGAGTGGTATTCTAGCATTCTTGTCTAGAGCAGATTCTTTCGGATAATGGTCCTGCATTTATGGCTGAAGCATTTCATGTTTTGACGTCTCGGTTGGGGATATGCCACACTTTCACGAGTGCTTATCATCCACAATTAGACGGTCTAGTGGAACAGCTTGTTTGGACATTCAAAGGGATAATTGTGAAGTATGTGAACTTTTAGCATTCGGATTGGGATGGTTATTTGTTGTCTCTTTGGTATGCCTATGTCATAGAGGTGTAGAGTTATATTGGTGCTTCACCATATAAACTTTTATATGGTCATGATCCAATATTACTAATGGAGCTGGGTTTACCTTTGCAATTGCCACAAGCTCCCGATGCTAGGTCATGGGATCAATATTTGATGAGCATTTTTTCACTTGTCCAAGCAGAGTCTGCCGAACACTTAGGCTGCGTACAAGTGGGATAACAACGGCACTACAACTCCCATTATCGTCCACCTGCAGAGTACACCGTATCGGGTGTTGCAGCAAGTTGGACCGCAAGTTTATAAGGTTCGG
>NW_003314334.1:515456-536504 GCF_000143415.4 Selaginella moellendorffii
CTCTTCATACAAAGGGATCAAGAGCAATTAATACCATTTACAAACCCGCCAATGCCTCCTTTTGACGTTCCTCCAGATCCCGGCCCATCTACAAGAGAACCTTGACAACCTTCCATTATTCCGAGAGGAGGGGATGATGTGAGGGTTAAGTGTACGGTTATGATGCCGTATATTAATATTAGCATAATGGGATTTTGATAGCCGTTGGATTTATTTCAATCCGGACCACTTGCTTTTGTATATAAACTAGGGTTTTTGGGTTAATTAATATGCACATTTCTGTATTCCCTTTCTATATTCCATGCACTCACAATGAGAACAATTTTATAATTTTAAAAACTTCAACAAAGGAAAATTTGTAATTAAGCCAAATTTAAGAGGTATATATATAATTTCCCTAAAAAATCTCAATGAATATTCTCCCTGGTACAAAGCAAGATTAAGGTTCTTGAGCAGCTATGCACTGTTTGGGCGTGGCCAAGTACTGAGCTGGATTGACAAATCCACATTCCTGGATCATGGTTGAATTTACCAAAGGACTTAGTGGTAGAATTGAAACCACTCAAATCCGTTACAAATCTCTTACAACAACATAATCAGGCCAGGTGACGCCATCAAACCGCAATAGGTGCAAACTAGGGATTTCCGAGATTCACTTGGTCCCAGGATCCGGCAGACACAGCGATCACAGAGATTAGGTTTACATGGCCATTGTGCAGCTTATGGCGCCTGTGATTCTTCTCATCTCTCTGCTGCTGCTGGAGGCGCCAATAAGGTGGTGAGTTTTGTCATTCGATCTTGAATTTGATCCAGGTTTTCACATTTCATTCATCTAGTTGCATGTCCGTGGACACCAGACTGTGGCCAGTCTCCTGGTTAGTCTGGCATGTGACAGGGTTTTGGTAAAGGTCTGAGGTAGGATTCTCAACTTGGAACAAACCACCTAGTGTGTGATACTCTCTGTACTTACAGAAATTGATTTTAGGCACTTACTTCAGTCTGGCATGATATTCTTCACCTTCAATCCCAGACTTGCACAATGTGGCCGAATAATGGAACTTTGGAACAGAGAAGACACACTCTGTTGGCACTGGCCTCTGGGTACTTGTCAGTCATCCTTGAGGCATCGTTTAGCTTCTCATTTTGAAGGGAAAAAGCGAAGGAGATATGTATCCCATCAACTGCGATATTTTTTTAGAAGCTGGGAGCAGTAGTAAAGCTGAGTTGCTTGAAAGCGGCGGTCTCTTTCTTGCGGCTTTTTTGAAGGTGAGATCTTGAGGGGCTTCTGCCCTTGGCTTCAATGATTGCTGAGCAAGTTTAGGAAGGGCCTCATGAAACTTCCGGATGGATTTCTGTAGAGGAAATCATTTTACGTGAACAACCTGTCTTGGGAACTTTATGATCAAAGCTCCTTGCAATTGTGTTATGGGACTTCAATAAGCCACTAGAAAGAACTCCTGGGGGTTCGGTAAGTGTTTCAACGTTTTATTCTTTTGGTGACAATAACGTGATGTGATATTATAAGTGATATGGTGATCATCCTACTTGATCCTCTCCAATAAGCAGATCTTCGTACAAGCCGCAGTGACAAACTGCGTTTTCTTTTTCACTAGGATGATAAGAACAAAAGTGCAGCTCTTTAAAATGCGCATGGTTTTCCTATTAGGTGGTGATCTGAGGAACCTTGGTCACCAGCAACTGGCCAGCTGATCCTCGTATGTACAATGAACATTTGGACGATGGTTCGATAGCTCGTCTGGCTGCTTACAGCTGCCTCCAGCGTAGCATCAACCACGACAAGCAGAAGCTAATGGAGGAGGACAGTGCGAAAGAAACAGGTGACACATTTTCTTCCCACCAGGTTTCGTTGGAGTCAGCTCCCACACGTCCGGCTGCTCCTGATTCTGTTTCGTGGCATTGTTTGGAGAGTGGGCGACCACAGAGGCCAAGATTTCCGATGAAGCTTGAGTTGTCGAATGTGTCAAACTGCTTCGTCTGCGGGATCTTACCCTCCAGCTGATTGAAAGACACGTTGAAGGAGGCAAGGGAGTCGAGATTTGCGAGTAAGGTTGGAATGGAGCCTTGCAGGTGGTTGAAGGACAGGTCGAGCTGCTCCAGTTGAGTGATTTTCCCATAGGAACTTGGAATCTCACCACTAAAATTGTTGTGGGACAGGTTAAGGTAACGAAGGCCAACGAGGTCGCCCATGCTTACAGGAAGCTTGCCAGTCAGCTGATTCGTCGATAAATCCAGCAGAGTCGTGGTGCGTAAGACGTACTGGTATGGAGCAAATAAATTGCCTTTCACACTGAGGAACAGGTCTTGATATAGTCGATCGGCATCCGCAGCATCGCCCTCCGGTGTTAACTTGAAACCCTGTAGATTGTTGAGGGTGGCGGGCAGTGATCCTTCAAACTGGTTATTTGATAAGTCGAGCACCTGAAGTTGGGTGAGATTCCACAGCCAATCCATGGATGTCAAGGAACCACGGAAGCTGTTGTTCCCCAAGCTTAGTACTCTCAGCGTTTGGTACTTTCCCAGAGATGAAGGGAGCTCACCAGTAAACCTGTTCCCCCGCAGATCAATCAGCTCGATGGAAGTTGCGTTTAACAGTGGAAACTGGCCTTGGAAATTGTTGAGTGAGAGCGAGAGGATCTTCAAAGAGGACAACTTCGAAATGTTCATACCAAGCTCTCCCTTCAGTGAGTTATTCCCAACCTTCAGGCGCTCCAACAAGGTGCAGTTCTCCAAGGTAACCGGAAGGTTCCCAGTCAGTTTGTTTCCTTCTACTCCCAATGTTTGAAGGCTTTTACATATTGTACCAATTTCATCCGGGACTCTTCCACTAATGGCATTCTTTGACAGGTCCAACTGCTTCAATGAACTGCAGTTCCCAAGGCTTCGAGGAATTTCTCCAATGAGCAGATTCTTGGATAGATCCATTTGAGTCAACTTCTGAAGCTTCCCGACGATGGAGGGGACTGTCCCGCTGAAGCTATTACTAAACATATAGAGAATTTGGAGCTGGGAAAGGTCGCCAAGTGACTCAGGTATTGAGCCTGTGAGTTTGTTTTCGTGCATCCTCAGATCTGTCATCTGTGTCCAGTTTTCGAATGACAGGTGGGAAATCCTTCCGGACAGAGAGTTCCTGTGAATGAACAAATCCTGGAGCTTGCTCAAGCTTGTGAGCGACTGTGGTACGGCTCCATGCAAGTTGTTCGTATCAAGGAATAAGTGCTGCAGATTAACGAGTCGTCCCAGATCTTGTGGAATTTCTCCGTCAAACAGATTGGATCCTAGATTCAAACGCTCAAGCGCTGTCAGATTTGCCAGCTCCTTGGGAATGCTTCCTCGGAAAGTACAAATTCCCAGGTCTAGATTGGTCAGCGTTGTTACGTTGCCAATCCTTGGTGATAAAGTGCCGGAGTTGTTCTTCGTCAGTCCGAGTTCAGCCAAAGCCAATGTGGTTAGCGGAAGCCGAAACAATGATGATGGGATAGGACCATCCAGATTGGGGGACCAGCCGATATCCAACCATTCTAGCTGGCTGCAATTGCCTAGCTCTTCTGGGATCTTGCCGGTGAGCCTTTGGGATCCATACAGGGAGAGGGCTTGCATGTTCTGAAGCTGACCGAAGGAACTTGGAATCTGTCCACTCAGGGAATTTCCTCCCAGAAACAGCTCGATGAGCATTGAGCAATTAGCGAGGGCCAGTGGAATATGTCCGTCCAGCTGGTTTTGCTCCAGATGCAGCACCTGAAGTTTCTTCAATCGTCCAAGCTCTTCTGGAATTGGACCCTTCAAGCTGTTGACTCCCAGCCAGATCTCCTGCATGTTGGTACAATTCCCAAGAGAAGACGGTAAACTTCCTGACAAGTGATTGCTACCCAAGGCAATCAGCTCCAGCTGGGGCAACACTCCTAACTCTGCTGGAATTGAACCCTCCAGCATGTTGGCCTGGAGAACAAGCACCTGAAGATTGCTACAGTTGCTGAGTTCCCTGGGAATGATGTTGGTGAGATTGTTCATGTGGAGTGCCAGAGTTTCGAGCTTCTTGAGGTGTCCGAGCATAGCAGGTATTACACCGCGAAGTTTGTTGTACCCGAGGTTGAGATATGTCAACTCTTGGATGGTTCCAAGCTCTTCTGGAATTTGGCCCTCGAGCTCATTGAAGTTCAGCGCCAGAGTCCTCAGATTTTTCAACTGGCCGAAGTCAAGTGGTATCTTCCCCGACAGGTTGTTTCGACTCAGATTCAGAACTTTCAAGCTACCAATGCTTCCAAGAGAAGAAGGGAGGATCGTACCTTGAAGCGTGCAGTTGGAGAGATTGATACCCACAACACTGAGATTGTCAGAGTCACAGATTATTCCGCTCCAGCTCGAAGAACACAAAGAAGCTTTCTTCTTGCGCGTCCAGTTCGCCAGGACTCCTGAAGCATCAGCAGTGATCCCGGACTTGAAGTTGAGCAAAGCCTGCATTTGCTGGTCACTGTGATTGATGGTCAAAGCTTGTCCCACTGGCAGCAGCAGCAGCAGCAGCAACATCAGCATGTCGCAGAATGCCATATGGCTCAGGCCCTTGAGCGCAATTGTGGTGCATGGAGAAGGCTATAAGAATGACAATACCATTCTTATAGTCTTCTCCATACACGACAGTTGCGCTGGGGTCCAATGTCTGCCAATGTCCACCTTGAGTGTTAATTGATCCCATCCACCTTTAAGACTTTGGATGATGGATGGGATCACTGCTGGTGCTTGTTCTCCAGGCCAACATGCTGGAGGGTTCAATTCCACCAGAGTTAGGAGAGGAATTGATGCTTTCTTAGTGCAGCATCGGACCCGGAAAGGCATCCACCTTTGAGACTTTGAATGAAATGGACAATACCATTCTTTTTCATGCACCACAATTCGAACGAAACACTAAGAAAGCTCAAGATTGTGAAGACTTGCTGGCTAGTGTCAATCGATCCCATCCACCTTTAAGACTTTGGATGGGATCGATTGGATGGGATGGGATCCGATGCGGGACCGATTCTGCAGCCTTCTGACACTAGCCAGCAAGCAAGTCTTCACTTTGAGCGCACTTCCTGGTCACAGAATATAAACCATCACACATGCCAGAGAAGCCTGGTATGAATATGTCGATGAAATCGTCCCAGTGAATGGGACCCCAAGCTGTCAACAATGAGTTGACAGCTTGGGATAGATGTTCGGGCACTTCAGACTGGCATATAAGCCATCCGGGACACATTAAACTTTTTGATCACCTAACACTTTTATAATTGGTCAGATTTTAAGGTCAGGAATTTGATTAAGTGTGTCAATTTCTTGCAGTGATGTTTGTGCAGTAAAGGACACTAGCCAGCAAGTCTTCACATGAATCCTGAGCTTTCTTAGTGTTTCGTTCAAATTGTGGTGCATGAAAAAGTTGTCCATTTCATTCAAAGTCTCAAAGGTGGATGCTTTTCCGGGTCCGATGCTGCAGCCTTTTGACAAAGAACTTCCTGTTCATATTTTGTACCTTGTGCATCTCTGGCATTCATCATGTGTGGACAGCCACGCGTTGAACAAAAGATTCATAACCATCTACATGTTCAGCTACCATCCATGAGAAACTCATTTGACACTCTCTGCCAAAAGCCACACCCAACCGATCCAAACTTTTTGACCATTTGCTGTGGCGAAAAGAGGATGCTTCCAACTTCCAGGCGCAGACAAATCAAGGGCGAGCTACATACTAGCTGCATCGCAAAGTCCTATCCGAGGGCTACACGTTTGAGGAGATTTTTGGAAAGAGCCCGTGCTACCAGACTGTCGATGAATCTTTGTTCCGCGAGGTGGAAGAGAGGCCGAGAAGAAAGGTCAAGAAGAGCAGCTCTCGCAGACAGAAAGATTGATTCCACGCACGAGATGACTAAAGTGACCCGTTGGAATCGTCAGGCTCATTTCTTCAAAGGAAGATCTGGAGATGTGAAATCAGGGTACTTGCGTCTGGGGTGGGGACCCGACGCATGGTCCAAATCCGCCACTTCCATGCTTCACCATGCTCGGTATCTACTTTCTTGGCCGTCCTTTGGGGATCCTTTCCGAATAAGATGTTTTCACTCTTCGCAACGGAATTGACAAGAAGCGAAATATTAACTGACTGATCTTGTAAACTAGTATGTACTGGACACTGTCAAATTCTCACGTCGGCTGCATTTGAACAGAAATGGAATATTCAAATGCAATTTTAACCGGCCTATATAATACCTATTTCACATTTGTGTAAATTTCTGTTAAAGGCAATATTTTAGTCACTTCGCATTTTACAAAGGCTTGTGTCTGTTTCAGCGATCTCCACCGCATGAAAGAGAGGCTGCTGCTTACTCAGTTGATCAGAAGCTGCAGCAGAGACAGGAATTTGGCAAGAGCAAAGCGGGTTCATGCCCAGATTGATTAGGGTCCTTACAGGGAGGATGTGTTCGTGGCGAATTTGCTTGTTGACATGTATGCCGCTGTGGAAGCTTGGAAGAGGCAGAGCAGATATTCAGAGGGATCAGGCAGTCGAACTTTTACTTGCAGAATGTCATTCTTCAGGGGTATAACCAGATTGGGCAGCCCGTGGTGTTGTCTAATTATTGTTGCTGTACGGCACAATGCCATGCGGTAACATATCCTCAGGCTTACATGTGCAAGTCTTGGGCTTACATCAGCATATAGAACAATGGTTCATTTTGGCTAGTTGGTATCATGTGTTGTTTAATGTGATAAATGTCATGGTTGAATAATAAGAATTGTTACACTTTTTTTTATAAAAGGTGAGGACATTTAAATTAAGAAGTGTGTGAATTGAAAGTTGTTCATATGTTGTTTATTTTAGTGAGTGATTAATACTTACAAATAAATAACAGTTGTTGAAATTTTTTAAGTTTAAGGTTTAGGGGTTTATGAGTAACAAAGAAGGATTCATATGGTGTGAGATCCACAACAAAATGAAATATTAACAGGTATGTATTGTTCATAGCTGCACTTAGAAAGGGCAATGCTTTTGTAGAGTTTAAATGTTTTCTTGAGTCATATAATATTTCTTAAAACTTAGTGTGTTGAATGGATTTGACAAATGAATCTATTAATTTGTATTTTTGCATTTCTTATATGTATGTTTTTATGTGTTTATGAATGACATTAATTTTATGCTATTTGTGTGAGCTTATGTTATCCTGACTATTTTGTACACATTATTAATGTTTAAAAATCAATATTAATATGTTTATTATTTACATAAAATTTTGATAAATATTAGTTGTGTCACCAACAACAAATATTAACTTTATGGTATGCTTATGGTGAGTGTCATTATAAAGCTACATGTTTTGTTTTCAGTTGCATTGAGACAACCATCATAGAAGTGTGAGCATTTGCTCATTACTTCCTCTTGCAGAGACACAAGAACAACAAAAACGAAAAAAAATGACAACTAATGATTAATATGTGATAATGAATGCAATTTCACAACAATATTGATAAAGCGTTACAAGGAAGTAAGATTAACATTCTTGTAAAGCCCCCGATCCATCGATTTCCCGCGGACAGTTGGAGATGGAGCTGGAGAAACGAACGCTGGCCGCCGTGGGGAGGCTCCAGGAGTATGACATCGCTGCGAAGAGGATGGGAAGAGCCGAGCAATCGAATGCGATTCGCAAGAGAAAGTCCAAGCCCGCGGGAATGGGCGGCTAGTCCGTACCATTGTACGGCTTGATCTTCCCAATGTACGAGGTCTTCGGCTATTTTGAAATGGAGCATTGCATGGGAGAGCTTCTCAGTGGATGCGGCGCCCATAGCTCCGACTGCTCCTACGTGATTGTGATCCTCAACTATCGCCTGTCATCGCTGGCGGCATTGCTGTGGCAGAGAGGTTTGATCCAAATCTTTCGCGGATGGCGCGTCGCATTGTTTTCCCTTGTTTCTTGCAGCTAGGTTGCGAATGTGCGCCGATGGAGGAGCTAATCGGCTCTACAACGAGCTGTCGTTGCTTCTGGGACAGGAGGAATCGATCGTGAGAGAGGTAAGAAATTGTTAGAGGTAAAATGAATCGAATGAGATTTTCCCTTGTGTAGGTTCATACCGGATGCGATCATTGGGGATTTGGACTCCATTCTCCCGGAAGTGAGGCAGTTCTACGAATCAGGAGTCTGGTTTCGTTCGTTTGATTTTTGGAAAGTTTGTTTCTCCTCAGGGCACTGCTGTTCTAGACAAATCTCACGACCAAGACACGATAGATCTTCACAAGTGGATCTCTTTCGTCGCCGAGAAATCCAATGTAAGAACTGTTTAGCCGTTTTTCTTCGTTGTTTGGCTTCTTCTTTACTATCGCGTGTGTGTTCTTCGTAACAGATGAAGATCTTGGTGGTGGGAGCGTTGGGTGGAAGATTTGACCACGAGATGGGAAACATCAACGTACTCTTTTCCTTCAGGAGCTTCCGGATCATGGTCTATTTTCTTCCTAGAGACGTTCTTCACACCATCCACGTCTCGCCCGAGCTTGAAGGGCCAAATCCTCTCGGCAAGACTCAAATTCGTAAAGTACTTCCACCATTCCTCTCGATAAAATCACTGTTTCCTCGCTTACTTTCACTTTCACTACTATCACTTTCTTTTGTTCTCACAGTGATTTCAAAGCAAGCATTAGGGGATCATTCTCGCTCCGTCAAGGCAAGCCTTCGTGGCGCTCGATTTTGGTGTTAGCTACCATGCCAGAGCTTCTTCGCGCTCCGTTTTAAAGGATTAACTTTGACATCATTTAGCATGTCATGTTGAATCTTTTGTCACTTCGTGCAGCAACAAAAACCATCGTGGATAAATGGGTATGCTTTGAAAGTTTGATTAAAGCTGGGTTTCTTTCCCTTTCTGCACTGTTCCAGAAAGCACGCGTTACGAGGAATTACGACTCGCCTGTGAAGCAAGTTAGCACTGGGGAAAGCTGAGAACTTGCAAGCCGAGAGATTCAGTGTGGAGGGACGTGGTCTCATAAGATCTGTGTGAGTAAAGGCCTCTTCGCCTGTAACTCTGGAGACCTGCGAAGGCAAGTTAAGGAACTCGAAGCCCAAGAGAGCTGCTTTCTGTGTAAAGATAAAGTGGTTTCAAATAATTTGATCAACCTCAGTTACTGGTAAAAGGTCATCTCCTTGCTGGATTTCTTCACGTTGGCTTTATACCCTTTCTCGAAGTCCTTGGCAAGAACTATGTATCGGTTCCTACGCACTGCTTGCATCCCAGCTTCCTGACAAACTGCTGATATCTGGAAAGCACAAGTTCGTGGGTTTTTTCTTGTCAAGAGTCCTAATGAGCGCTTACTTCGGCAGCCGTGATCTTGTCTGGCCTCGAAATGAAGTCCTCGAAATCAACTTCATCGCTGAGGTTCATCCTGGACGTGCAAACCTGGAAAATGAGTCGCTTCTCTCGCCTATCTGGATAGGGGAACTCGATCTTCCTGTCGAGTCTTCCAGGCCTCAGTAGAGCGGGGTCCAAAGTATCAGCACGGTTTGTAGCCATGATAACCTTCACGTTGAGACATTGATCGAATCCATCCAACTGCAGGAGAACGCTTTGAGCAAAGGTTTTTAGAAAATGGAAAGGAAAGAAAAACCTGGGTAAGAAGCTCCATTAAAATTCTCTGCACTTCCCTGTCTGCGCCAGTTTGAGAATCAAAGCGAGCAGTGGCGATGGCATCTACTTCATCGATAAAGATGATCGCTGGCGCATTTGCTTTGGCAAGGTTGAAAACATCGCGCATCATCCGTGGACCCTGCACAACGTTTCGACACGAACGTTCTCCTGTTGAGAGCTTACAAAAAATGAGTAGAAAGAACTCACCTCTCCAAGGTATTTTTGCACGAACTCTGATGCCACAACCCGGATGAAAGCAGCCGAGGTGTGATGTGCCACAGCCTTGACGAGCATGGTTTTTCCAGTTCCCGGAGCACCATACAACAAAACTCCCTTGGGTGGATCAACTCCGAGCTGCCTGTAGAGCTCGGGGTGCGTCAGCGGAAGCTCCACAGCTTCTCGAATCTCTTGCTTCTGTAACTCTAAGCCCCCAATTTCCTGCAAAACCAAAGAAAAGTTTTAGCAAATCTGGTAAAGTTTCTAGAAAAGAAAAATGATAAGCTTGAATGGAAGAAAACTAGATCAAAGGTGGTGTAAAGTTTGTCTACAGAAGAGAAGGAAAACAAAAGAAGGAACTTCGTACCGCATACGTGACCTCCGGTCTGAGAGAATCCGTGAGAATCGACACCGAAGAGTCCACCTCCAATGGAAGAACATCCACGAGAGCCAACGAGTGCCTGTTTAGACCAACCGAGCTCCCCGGCTTGAGAAGCTCTCTGTTCACAGTGCTCTGGATCCTAACATACCGCGGCGTATGCTCCCACAAGACAATCGCGTGGTCCCCGTCGATCACCTCCACCAAGTGGCCTATGCATAGCGGCATGGATCGAAGCCTCGCTGCCTCTTCCTTCGCGAAAAGGATCTGGCGGCGCGTGAATCTCATCTCCGTCTCGGTGCACTCTAATCGGATGTCGTGGTACCTGATTTCGTCCTCCAAGGCCTTGAGCCGGAGGTAGACCTCGCCATCGCCGGAGCTAGTCATCATATCGACGAGGGCCATGAAATATAAACCCTAAGAAAGCTCGTTTGAATAGATTGCCGCCCTTATACTTTTGTGAGAGAGAGCTAGCTATGGCGGGCGGATCGAAATCGCAGAGCCGCAAGAAGAAGGTGCGATCCGGCGATGCGTCGTCTTACTCACTGGCGCCACTTCCTGGCACTCCCATTCGCGAGGTATCTCAGCTGGATTTGTGATATTTCGAGAATGCCATGGCCGATCTCTCCCAAATCTCTAGAGTTCTCCTCCGACGGCTCGAAATCCCGGTGCTCCAGCGTCGACAGTGGCTGCTCCTCCAGCCAGCGATCAGGTACCGGCACGATTTTCAAGCGATCTTCCCTGACGCTCATCGAGAATGATCTCTATAGGTTCCTCCTAGCGTCGCGGCATTTGCTGCTCCAACCGGCAACCAGGTATCGAAATCCCAGCTTCGCAAGAAGAGGGTGCGATCCGGCAATCCGTCGTCTTCCTCATTGCCTCCGCATCCTGGTACTCCGATTCACGAGGTATCTTTGTGATATTTCGAGAATGCCATGGGCGATCTCTCCCAAATCTCTAGAGTTCTCCTCCGACGGCTCGAAATCCCGGTACTCCAGCGTCGACAGTGGCCGTTGCTCCAGCCAGCGATCAGGTATCGGCACAATTTTCTAGCGATCTTCCATGGCGCTCATCGAGAAAGATCTCTATAGGTTCCTCCTAGCATCGCGGCATCTGCTGCTCCAACCGGCAATCAGGTATTGCTAAGATTTTTCTCGAAATTTCTCCTCCTCGACCATGGATTTCTCTTCTGGTTCATCGTAGGTGCCGGCGTCGATCGATATCGTCGACCAGGTACCATCGCAACCCGGAAAGCTCTTCTCGTGACTCCATTCTCTAGGTATCTCGACTGGCCATTGCCCGTGAGGCTGCGATCTCCCGCGGAGAGATTCGCCAGTTGGAGATGGAGCTGGAGAAACGAACGCTGGCCGCCGTGGGGAGGCTCCAGGAGTATGACATCGCTGCGAAGAGGATGGGAAGAGCCGAGCAATCGGATGCGATTCGCAAGAGACTTCGGGAGAAAGTCCAAGTGGGCGCTAGTCCGGTTACCACTGTACGGCATGATCCTCTGTTTTAAGCTTCTTTCCGATGTACGGTATGACCTGTCTAGGTCTTCGTCTATTTTGAAATGGAGCATTGCATGGGAGAGCTTCTCAGTGGATGCGGCGCCCATAGCTCCGACTGCTCCTACGTGCTTGTGATCCTCAACTATCGCCTGCCATCGCTGGCGGCATTGCTGTGGCAGAGAGGTTTGATCCAAATCTTTCGCGGATGGCGCGTCGCATTGTTTTCCCTTGTTCCTTACAGCTAGGTTGCGAATGTGCGCCGATGGAGGAGCTAATCGGCTCTACAACGAGCTTCCGTTGCTGCTGGGACAGGAGGAATCGATCGTGAGAGAGAGGTGAGATGAATCGATTCGAGAGATGGATGAGATGAGATTCTCCCTTGTGTAGGTTCATACCGGATGCGATCATTGGGGATTTGGACTCCATTCTCCCGGAAGTGAGGCAGTTCTACGAATCAAGAGTATGTGGTTTCGCTCGTTTGATCTCTGGAAAGTTTGTTTCATATTTTTCTTCTCAGGGTACTGCTGTTCTAGACAAATCTCACGATCAAGACACGGTAGATCTTCACAAGTGCATCTCTTTCGTCGCCGAGACCACCGCAAGTATCAATGTTAGAACTGTTCTAGCCGTTTTTCTTCGTTGTTTTCTTTGTTTAGCTTGTTCTTTACTGCCGCGTGTGTGTTCTTCGTAACAGATGAAGATTTTGGTGGTGGGAGCGTTGGGTGGAAGATTTGATCACGAGATGGGAAACATCAACGTACTCTTTTCTTTCAGGAGCTTCCGGATCATACTTTTCAACGATGAGAGTTTGGTCTTTCTGCTTCCCAGAGACGTTCTTCACACCATCCACGTCTCGCCCGAGCACGAAGGTCCGAATTGCGGGATCATTCCTCTCGGCAGACCCTGCACAGCCACAACCACGGGACTCAAATGGAACTTGAGTAAAATACTTCCACCATTCTTCTCACTCTCTCTAACTTTGTTTTTCCTTCCTCTCCAGATCAAACTTCCATGGAATTTGGAGGCCTGGTTAGCACTTCCAACATGTTCGCGTCGGATAAAGTCACTGTTTCCTCGGACAGTGATCTTCTCTGGACCAGCAGCATCAAACCGCGGAGTAGAACTTGAGTAAGAACTTAGAAATTTCGTTCGTATGCTAATTCTATCGTTTGCTGTCACCGAGTTTCACATTGTTTCTTCCAGTGGTTTCTCACTTTTTTTTAAAGGCAAGCATTAGGGTATCATTCTTTCGCTCCGTCAAGGCAATGCAGGCCAGCCTCTGTGCTCCAAGGTTCGTGGCGCTCGATTTTGGTGTTTGTAGCTACCATGCCAGAGCTTCTTCGACGCTCCACTTTAAATCAAGCTGGGGGCTGCTAGCAGCAATCGGCCTCAGCAAAAACACCAGATTCATCGCTGCTAGTGCTCGCCAAGGAATTCACACGGATGGCAAGGAACCTCCGACTATGATTTCGGCACCCGAGAGACGCATTGTCGCTGGTAAGCCGAAAAAATCTATGTTTTGTCCCAGATAACTTCTCTTTCTCTCTGTGCAGTTGGAGATTTGCACGGAGATTTACGTCAGACCAAAAGAGCATTGAGAGTGGCCGGAGTTTTATCCGACGATGAACAAGATAATTGGACTGGAGGCACCACTGTTAAGTCACGCTATCTTCTCCTCTCTGAATTGTCCGGTTTGTTTGTGCAGTTGAGTTCGTTACTGATTGATATTCACGAGAATTGTCGCAGGTTCTTGTCCAAGTTGGAGATATCCTCGACCGTGGTCCTGATGAAATCGCCATACTGTCACTCCTGTGGCATCTAACCGAGCAAGCTCGTTCCAAGGGTGGGGCTGTCTTTCAGGTTTTGTTTTTGCAATACTACGATAGCTAGCTCTTTCGCTCTTTTTATTTTGTATCTTTGCATTACGGAACTTTGTAGTTTTTATATGCAGGTACATGGAAATCACGAGACAATGAACGTGAGCCATGAATTCAACGACACACCTGATTGTGGATTCGAGGACTCGCAGCATTTTGTGGACTACTGTAACGAGCGACATGACGGCCACTGGCATACGGCATTTGTGCAGTGGAGACTAGAATGGCCAGAGTGGAAGAAGAGCAGATTCGAGTCCTCAACCTGGTTACCATTTTGGAACGTTTTCAAGGTAAAGCTATGCTCAAGGTCGTCGAATCTTACTTTTGGAGAATTGCAAAGCAGGTGAGGAAGAAGATGGATGCGAGAGTTTTGCTTTTCAGTCCGGGGGGTCCGTTAGCACTGGAGCTGTCGAGGCATGGCGTGGTTCTGAAAATCAACGACTGGCTCTTTGCTCATGGTGGCCTTCTACCTCACCACGGTATGCTCGTATAAAGTCGATCTTCAAGTAATGACTGGCATTGTTATGCAGTTGCTTACGGCCTGGAGAAAATGAACAGCGAAGTGAGTAACTGGATGAAGGGTGGAGCTTACAATGGGAAGCAACCATTCATAGCAACCAAAGGTTTCGACTCCATTGTATGGAGCAGATTGTATTCCAGGAAAACCAAAGAGATACCACAACCCAAGGTGAGCATGGAATTCGTTCACCATTATCTTTCATTTTTTTCTCTGTTTGTGTTCAGGCTTGTGCAGTGCTTCAACAAACTTTGGATGCTGTCAAGGCAAAAGGGCTGGTTATTGGACACACTCCACAGGTTAACGGAGCCAACAGGTAAAGTACTTGCCTTGCCTCGCATTTTAGATCTAAAAATCAGTTTTTTCCTTCTTTTTTTACAGTGAGTGTGATGGCAAGGTGTGGCGAATTGACGTGGGAATGTCTCGGGGTGTTCTAAACGCAACACCTCAAGTAAGAAACGAAGATATCAGTTCCTCGCAATCTTTTTTCGCTGATAAAAGCCATCGCTTCAGGTGATAGAGATTGTTGGAGACGAGGTGAAAGTTCTCTCCTGTCAAAAAGAAGATTCACACTGAAAAGAAAAACCAAATTTGATCGAGCCAAGTTTTAGAACGAAAGCTACTCCGAGCCAACTTTGATTTCCTGGAAAAGGTACTCAAATGGTTTCCCCTGCTGCTCAAACTCAAGCATGCTTAGAGCAACCTCGCAGCTTTGATGAACTATAGGCTCCGGATCATCCAAGAACTTTGTGAGGAGCTCCACACAGTTTGGATCAGCTATGGAGCCCAGCGCCTCCGCGGCCTCATGTCTCACCATGGGATGCTCGCCGGGATCACCCAAAGTTCTCTCCAAAATCTCCACTGTGGCCATGTCTTGGAGCTGGCCAAGAACATACGCTACCTCGTGCTTGAGCAAGGCGCTCTTGGATGTTTCTAGCGCCGCGGCGATGGCGTCGGTGGATTCTTTATCTCCGCGGTTGCGTAGAGCAAACAACGCAGCGTACCTCTCGTGCATTGGAAGAGAATCGTCGAGAAGAAGCTGGCGGAGCTGGGAAGTGCTTGAATCTCCTGGAACAAAGGTTTTCATGGTGAATTCCAGGAGAAAGGAGGAAGAAAGAATGCTTGCCTGATGCTGGTAGCATTGGATCCACGGACAAGAACTTTGGTACTCGATCTTCGTTCGTGGGATTGGAATTGGAAGAACTTATCTTGATTCTGTGGAGAGCAAGCTCGCAAGTCTCCCGGACCTCCCGCGCTGGATCGCTCCGCCACACGCTCCTCAAGAGATCCACGCAGCTGGGATCGCCGATCGCTCCCATCGCCTCTGCGGCCTCGTGGCGGACGATCGGGTGCGCGCCGTCGACATCGCACAGGATTTCGCGTAGTGCGGCGATGGAGACTGGATCTTGCATCTGACCTAGAGCGAATGCGGCCTCGTGAGCCAGGAGATTGGAGGGATCGCGCATTGCGGCGATGAGCGCTGATCGAGACGCATCGCCGTGGTGATTCCTGATGGCGAACAGCGCCCGGAAGCGCTCGGAGATCGGCTGCTTGGGATCCAGGAGACGATCGAGGAGGAATCCCACGTCTTTGACGGCGGCCACTCCCACCATCGCCAAAATCTAAGAACCCTAAAGGAATATCCGCATTGCTAAGAAATATTTTGGCAAATATTTTTTAAGGACCCTAAACGAAATATTTCTAGGTTTTCGCGATGAACGCGGGGGAGGGCCTGGCGATGGCGGCATCGCTGGCCCTGCTGGGATGGTCCGGGATCTGGTTCCTCAATCGCAAGCTCTACCGGGAATACGAGGAGCGGCGCGCGCTCGTCCAGATCCTGTTTGGTGCCGTGTTCGCGCTCTCTTGCAATCTCTTGCAGCTCGTCCTCTTCGAGATCGTCCCGCTGCTCTCGCCCCAGGCGCGATGGCTCAACTGGAAGCTGGATCTCTACTGCATTGTCGCGCTCCTGGTATTCGTGCTGCCCTACTACCACTGCTATCTCGTCTTTCGCAACAAGGGATCCAGGCGGGAGAGGGCTGCCATAGCCGCATTGTGCTTCTTGCTTGGATTCCTCTACGCGTTCTGGCGGATGGGCGTCCACTTCCCAATGCCATCGCCGGACAAGGGATTCTTCACGGTTGCACAGATGGTGAGCCGGGTGGGAGTGATCGGGGTCTCGGTCATGGCTGTTCTAGCCGGATTTGGAGCTGTGGATCTCCCCTACAGCTATCTCTCGCTCTTCATCCGCGACATCCAGGACAGCGATATCGCGTCTCTGGAGCGACAGCTCATGCAAGCGCTGGAGATGGGGATCGCGAAGAAGAAGAAGAGGATTCTCCTGGCTCAATCGGAGATGAGGAGATCGCTGCTCAAGGGTGAGGCCAAATCGACGAGCTTTTTCAGCCGGGTTGTGAGGACGGTGGTGAGATCCGTGAGCGAGGACGAGCAGATCCACAACTTGGAGGTGGAGATCAATGGATTGGAGGAGCTCTCTAGGCAGCTCTTTCTCGACATTTTCGAGCTGAGGAAGGCCAAGCAAGCCGCGATCTACTCGAGAACTTGGAGGGGCCACGTCAAGAACATTTGGGGATACGCTCTTTCGCTCTACTGCGTCTACAAGATGCTACGCTCGCTCCAAAGCATCGTCCTCCGCGACACGGGCAGCGTGGATCCGGCCACAAACGCCATCGCCATCTTTCTCCGGATCTTCCACATCAACTTCAACGTAGCTCTCTGGTCGCAGTACGTCTCCCTCGCGTTCGTGGGGATGATGATCGCCATGTCGCTGCGTGGATTCCTCCAGAGCTTGATGAAGTTCTTCTCGATCGCCAGCAGCGGCGGCGCCAGGAACTCCTCCAGCAACGTCCTCGTCTTGTTCCTGTCCGAGATCATGGGGATGTACTTCGTCTCGTCGATTCTTCTCATCCGGAAGAGCCTGGCCAGCGAGTACAGATCGATCATCACCGACGCGCTTGGTGGCGACATCCAGTTCAACTTCTACCATCGCTGGTTTGATGCCATCTTCGTCGTCAGCGCGCTCCTCTCGATCCTCCTCTTCGCCGTGCAATACACTTCCAAGCAGGCCGACGACAAGCACCCAGTCGATTGAGCGCCCTCCGAGAAAAAAAAATCGGTTTTTACGCTGCTCGAGCGTGTTTCACCGGATCGATCGAGTAACTCAGGTTGTTCCTCGTGTTTTTTCCTTTCTCGGCCACTGATCTAGCTCTGTTTTTCTTCATCTGTATAGGAGTTTTGCAAAATTTGATGGTCTGGCCACGAAGGTTTCTTCGTGTTTGTTCAAGGTTTGCATTTTAAGTAGTTTCTTTTCTCTAATGTGTTTTTTTTTCTCAGGCTTACATAGTGAAATTTCATGATTCATTCGTTTCCTCACAAAATGAACGTAAGTTCTTTTTCATGATTCATTCCTAAATATCGATTTTTGTGTGTTTTCTTAAAATCTTCGTCTTTTTAGTCATGGCTGTGCCAACGTAGGAACGAACGCAATGGCTATGTCGCTTACTCCCTCCATCAAAACACTTGCCTGGCCAAACGCACCCCAGTACGATTGAATAAGTTGGTCGCTCCTCAAGGTGATACTCAATACTTTCATTGAACATCTTTTCACGCACAATACAAACCTGTGTTGAAGCTCTTCCGATACAAACTTGGGTGTAAGCCTCCATCCCGTAAAGGATAGCTCCCTCTCCTTTGTACGAGAAGGACGAGCTTTCCAATCCTTCGACTTGGAATGATAATCCATGACGAACTCCTCAAATACTACAGCGACATGGTAATGCCCCGATCTCTTGACCATCATCAGGTATCTGCACGGCTCCTCCTTGACATCGATCCGGGGAAGAACTCTCCACGCATTCGTGAGTGGATTTCCAACAGCTAAAGTCATGGCCTCGCCGCCAGCCTCGTCCAGATCCTCGAGCCTCCCACAGACGAGCCCCAGCGAGCACGCCACGAAAACAAACCTGTGTCCCGCTGGACCGACGGAGAAGGAGCCATGATCAAGCTCCCTGCCATGGTCTTTGAGGATAGTGTCCAGTGAAGTATACCAGAGCAAGCGCTGGCCAACTTGTAGCACAACCCATGGCTCTGGCTCTGGATCTGGATCTTTGGCAGTTTTGCGAGCCACAAGCTCCTGCGAGTGTGCAAGGCGATGCCATCGCTTGCAGACGCGCCCGGCTTTAAGGATTATAGCTGCTGACAGTATGTCGAGCACCAGATCATTGGCCAGAGCATCAAACTCTCCCATGCTCTTGAAACAGCAGACTCGTTGCCTCTTGCTGCTCGCTCTTCCTCTTGTTCCAAGCATCTCTTCATTCACTCCACCTTTCGACTATACCTTATGTTTTATAGTTCACATTGGAAAAAAAGTTTCTCTATCCCTCCTCTGTTTGGATCAACGACTGTTTCCAAACACTAACACACAGCCTTGGGCGACTTAGTGCAACCAGCTTGTTCACTGGTGAGCCTTGTCTTTACGTTTTGATTGCTGCCAGTGTCGAGAAGTCGATCAGATTGGCTGGCGAAGAGTTTTTCTTCATTACATTAAAACTGGGAAATAGGTCAAAATATTGCTGGACAGTGTTTGAGCTTTGATGACAACATTCTGACTGGGAGTTGTGTGTGTGTTCCTAATCGAAATATTCTATGTGTGAGGCATCAGAAAAAACACACGTTTGATGATTTGGGAATATGCCCAACTTGGGCATATGCTGCAAGTACAGTGTTTCAGGAGACCGCGTTCTTCTGCGGTGCCATGTTCAAAAGCACAAAAGGCGTCTCCAGGCATTCACATCATCACGTTTTTCGCAAAGATTGATTCAAACAAAAGCTCCTCGTAGATCATGGCGTTCCAGCTCAAATTCTCTCATAGTATAGCTTGTAGGAGCTTCGCCCGAGGTTTTGTGGAGGTGGATCCGGGAGCGACGCGATGGCGCTAGAGGTCTGACGCAGGTCTAAGGGGGTTTACAGGGTTTTAGCAGCGATGGAGTGGACGGCGAGGCAGTATCTGGAGGTCCAGGGAGCCGAGGGCGATGGGGCTCGGCCACAGTGTGGAGCATTTCATCACTCTCAGGCGCTCTTCGCGGCTGCGGTCGGGCAACACATCACTGGTGAGATTTCCGAGCTAAATTCTCCGAATTGACGCGAGGATTTCGCGTGATCCGGAAATTTTACTAAGAATGTGAGAGGGTTGGCTGATGATGGTGAATTTTCTTGCAGAGTTTGATGCTCTCACGGGCTGTAAGCTCTCAATATTGGAGCTTTGGCATATAGTACTGCTGGCGGGCATGTAATTGTCACAGTTCTAGGGGTATGATACAGCTCTCGGCATAGACCTTTTTCCTCCCAGGATCATTAAGTCGTGGGATCGATACCGAGCACACGACCAAGAAAACAGACAGGATCTCAGAAGAGATGGAGATACACATTGCTCTGACACCACTTCGACCGTGGCTGTTGTTTGGAACGTATCGGCGTTCAAGTGTAAATGGTGAGTCTTTTTCTTGTATCAAGATAAACTATTTGATGCGTCACGTTTGGTTGTAGTTGTGGGGACAATAGAAGGTGCCAAACCAGCGACCATTATTAAGACGGATCTGGAAAAGCCAGTCACTGGCCTTGCTTGCCATCCAAGAAGTCCTCTTCTGGTACCTACATCTTTGCTTTAGATTAGTTCGCATTTTTGCTAATTCGGATCTGTTTGGACAGTTCGTTGCGTCTGCCGAAAGGCTTATTCGGGCATATCACATACAGTCTCTCTCCGTGCAGTATATTTTGCAGAGTATGTTCCTTCTATGTCTTTCATTAGACAGTTTGTAACCGAACCATTTTTGCAGTTGATATGTCAATGAAACTAGTTGGAGCAGGAGCGATTGCGTTTCATCCGACATTAGAATGGGGTTTTTGTTGGCAACAGAAGCGGCACACTAATAGCATGGGACGTCTAAGTCCCAACACAACCAGTATGATTGGGATGTAAGTACAAGTCTCCCGGTTTGCTTCAGGATGCTAAATGTTCATTGAACTTGGCAGCACTCAAGCGGGTTCAAATCCAATTTCAGCTCTTGCCTGGCATTCTATGTTGCGGTTACTTGTGACTCTTTCAAAGGATGACATGGTGCAGGTGTGGAGGACGAGGGTCATTCTAAGTTCGAATAAGCATCCCATGCGTGCGAACATCTTTCAGTCTGCAGGTAACATTATACTGGTTATTCACTATAGGGATAGTTTTATTAAGTCGTCCTTGTTTTCTTTTTCTTCTAGGCATTCAAAGTTTGTATGTTGCTATGGTTCTGGCTCAATGTAGCGGTGACACTATATATCCTTTCTCGAAGTTCACTGATTTTCTCTTACATCTGATGCTGAATATGGCAACAGTATATAATGGATTCCTTACGTCAAGCTAAACCTTGTCCTTATAGAGCAACAGTAGGAAAGAGAAGCGAGAAGAAGGGCATCAGCTGTGTCGAGAGAAGCTATTCTCTGTGCTACAAACTGTGAGGGGCTCTCAAGGTTGGTTTTAGCATTTGTAAGCATGACCTTGAGCTAAGATTTAAGATCTGTTTTTGAAGGAAAAACGTGCACTTTTGGGCTCGGCTGGCATTCTTCCCGATTATCAGCTGCAGATGCAATTGATCAGATACAGTAATCACGTCCTCAACAGCATGACAATGTCCGACTTTGTGCTGCAGATCGCATTGTCGGACAGTTACTTGAATTGTAAAAATGTGGCTACCCCGAGTAGCCTTGGAACAGAACCAAATGATAATTGAATATGCCTTCTTAAGAAGTGAAGAACACAAGGTCTTGTCGCAACGGCTGAACAAAACCAGAAATTAGTTTGTCGTCAAATACCTTAAGGTTTAGTACCTGGCAGACAGGGAGATCACG